>NC_132791.1:0-10000 GCF_048418805.1 Vulpes vulpes | reverse complement strand
GGTTAGGGTTAGGGTTAGGGTTAGGGTTAGGGTTAGGGTTAGGGTTAGGGTTAGGGTTAGGGTTAGGGTTAGGGTTAGGGTTAGGGTTAGGGTTAGGGTTAGGGTTAGGGTTAGGGTTAGGGTTAGGGTTAGGGTTAGGGTTAGGGTTAGGGTTAGGGTTAGGGTTAGGGTTAGGGTTAGGGTTAGGGTTAGGGTTAGGGTTAGGGTTAGGGTTAGGGTTAGGGTTAGGGTTAGGGTTAGGGTTAGGGTTAGGGTTAGGGTTAGGGTTAGGGTTAGGGTTAGGGTTAGGGTTAGGGTTAGGGTTAGGGTTAGGGTTAGGGTTAGGGTTAGGGTTAGGGTTAGGGTTAGGGTTAGGGTTAGGGTTAGGGTTAGGGTTAGGGTTAGGGTTAGGGTTAGGGTTAGGGTTAGGGTTAGGGTTAGGGTTAGGGTTAGGGTTAGGGTTAGGGTTAGGGTTAGGGTTAGGGTTAGGGTTAGGGTTAGGGTTAGGGTTAGGGTTAGGGTTAGGGTTAGGGTTAGGGTTAGGGTTAGGGTTAGGGTTAGGGTTAGGGTTAGGGTTAGGGTTAGGGTTAGGGTTAGGGTTAGGGTTAGGGTTAGGGTTAGGGTTAGGGTTAGGGTTAGGGTTAGGGTTAGGGTTAGGGTTAGGGTTAGGGTTAGGGTTAGGGTTAGGGTTAGGGTTAGGGTTAGGGTTAGGGTTAGGGTTAGGGTTAGGGTTAGGGTTAGGGTTAGGGTTAGGGTTAGGGTTAGGGTTAGGGTTAGGGTTAGGGTTAGGGTTAGGGTTAGGGTTAGGGTTAGGGTTAGGGTTAGGGTTAGGGTTAGGGTTAGGGTTAGGGTTAGGGTTAGGGTTAGGGTTAGGGTTAGGGTTAGGGTTAGGGTTAGGGTTAGGGTTAGGGTTAGGGTTAGGGTTAGGGTTAGGGTTAGGGTTAGGGTTAGGGTTAGGGTTAGGGTTAGGGTTAGGGTTAGGGTTAGGGTTAGGGTTAGGGTTAGGGTTAGGGTTAGGGTTAGGGTTAGGGTTAGGGTTAGGGTTAGGGTTAGGGTTAGGGTTAGGGTTAGGGTTAGGGTTAGGGTTAGGGTTAGGGTTAGGGTTAGGGTTAGGGTTAGGGTTAGGGTTAGGGTTAGGGTTAGGGTTAGGGTTAGGGTTAGGGTTAGGGTTAGGGTTAGGGTTAGGGTTAGGGTTAGGGTTAGGGTTAGGGTTAGGGTTAGGGTTAGGGTTAGGGTTAGGGTTAGGGTTAGGGTTAGGGTTAGGGTTAGGGTTAGGGTTAGGGTTAGGGTTAGGGTTAGGGTTAGGGTTAGGGTTAGGGTTAGGGTTAGGGTTAGGGTTAGGGTTAGGGTTAGGGTTAGGGTTAGGGTTAGGGTTAGGGTTAGGGTTAGGGTTAGGGTTAGGGTTAGGGTTAGGGTTAGGGTTAGGGTTAGGGTTAGGGTTAGGGTTAGGGTTAGGGTTAGGGTTAGGGTTAGGGTTAGGGTTAGGGTTAGGGTTAGGGTTAGGGTTAGGGTTAGGGTTAGGGTTAGGGTTAGGGTTAGGGTTAGGGTTAGGGTTAGGGTTAGGGTTAGGGTTAGGGTTAGGGTTAGGGTTAGGGTTAGGGTTAGGGTTAGGGTTAGGGTTAGGGTTAGGGTTAGGGTTAGGTTAGGGTTAGGGTTAGGGTTAGGGTTAGGGTTAGGGTTAGGGTTAGGGTTAGGGTTAGGGTTAGGGTTAGGGTTAGGGTTAGGGTTAGGGTTAGGGTTAGGGTTAGGGTTAGGGTTAGGGTTAGGGTTAGGGTTAGGGTTAGGGTTAGGGTTAGGGTTAGGGTTAGGGTTAGGGTTAGGGTTAGGGTTAGGGTTAGGGTTAGGGTTAGGGTTAGGGTTAGGGTTAGGGTTAGGGTTAGGGTTAGGGTTAGGGTTAGGGTTAGGGTTAGGGTTAGGGTTAGGGTTAGGGTTAGGGTTAGGGTTAGGGTTAGGGTTAGGGTTAGGGTTAGGGTTAGGGTTAGGGTTAGGGTTAGGGTTAGGGTTAGGGTTAGGGTTAGGGTTAGGGTTAGGGTTAGGGTTAGGGTTAGGGTTAGGGTTAGGGTTAGGGTTAGGGTTAGGGTTAGGGTTAGGGTTAGGGTTAGGGTTAGGGTTAGGGTTAGGGTTAGGGTTAGGGTTAGGGTTAGGGTTAGGGTTAGGGTTAGGGTTAGGGTTAGGGTTAGGGTTAGGGTTAGGGTTAGGGTTAGGGTTAGGGTTAGGGTTAGGGTTAGGGTTAGGGTTAGGGTTAGGGTTAGGGTTAGGGTTAGGGTTAGGGTTAGGGTTAGGGTTAGGGTTAGGGTTAGGGTTAGGGTTAGGGTTAGGGTTAGGGTTAGGGTTAGGGTTAGGGTTAGGGTTAGGGTTAGGGTTAGGGTTAGGGTTAGGGTTAGGGTTAGGGTTAGGGTTAGGGTTAGGGTTAGGGTTAGGGTTAGGGTTAGGGTTAGGGTTAGGGTTAGGGTTAGGGTTAGGGTTAGGGTTAGGGTTAGGGTTAGGGTTAGGGTTAGGGTTAGGGTTAGGGTTAGGGTTAGGGTTAGGGTTAGGGTTAGGGTTAGGGTTAGGGTTAGGGTTAGGGTTAGGGTTAGGGTTAGGGTTAGGGTTAGGGTTAGGGTTAGGGTTAGGGTTAGGGTTAGGGTTAGGGTTAGGGTTAGGGTTAGGGTTAGGGTTAGGGTTAGGGTTAGGGTTAGGGTTAGGGTTAGGGTTAGGGTTAGGGTTAGGGTTAGGGTTAGGGTTAGGGTTAGGGTTAGGGTTAGGGTTAGGGTTAGGGTTAGGGTTAGGGTTAGGGTTAGGGTTAGGGTTAGGGTTAGGGTTAGGGTTAGGGTTAGGGTTAGGGTTAGGGTTAGGGTTAGGGTTAGGGTTAGGGTTAGGGTTAGGGTTAGGGTTAGGGTTAGGGTTAGGGTTAGGGTTAGGGTTAGGGTTAGGGTTAGGGTTAGGGTTAGGGTTAGGGTTAGGGTTAGGGTTAGGGTTAGGGTTAGGGTTAGGGTTAGGGTTAGGGTTAGGGTTAGGGTTAGGGTTAGGGTTAGGGTTAGGGTTAGGGTTAGGGTTAGGGTTAGGGTTAGGGTTAGGGTTAGGGTTAGGGTTAGGGTTAGGGTTAGGGTTAGGGTTAGGGTTAGGGTTAGGGTTAGGGTTAGGGTTAGGGTTAGGGTTAGGGTTAGGGTTAGGGTTAGGGTTAGGGTTAGGGTTAGGGTTAGGGTTAGGGTTAGGGTTAGGGTTAGGGTTAGGGTTAGGGTTAGGGTTAGGGTTAGGGTTAGGGTTAGGGTTAGGGTTAGGGTTAGGGTTAGGGTTAGGGTTAGGGTTAGGGTTAGGGTTAGGGTTAGGGTTAGGGTTAGGGTTAGGGTTAGGGTTAGGGTTAGGGTTAGGGTTAGGGTTAGGGTTAGGGTTAGGGTTAGGGTTAGGGTTAGGGTTAGGGTTAGGGTTAGGGTTAGGGTTAGGGTTAGGGTTAGGGTTAGGGTTAGGGTTAGGGTTAGGGTTAGGGTTAGGGTTAGGGTTAGGGTTAGGGTTAGGGTTAGGGTTAGGGTTAGGGTTAGGGTTAGGGTTAGGGTTAGGGTTAGGGTTAGGGTTAGGGTTAGGGTTAGGGTTAGGGTTAGGGTTAGGGTTAGGGTTAGGGTTAGGGTTAGGGTTAGGGTTAGGGTTAGGGTTAGGGTTAGGGTTAGGGTTAGGGTTAGGGTTAGGGTTAGGGTTAGGGTTAGGGTTAGGGTTAGGGTTAGGGTTAGGGTTAGGGTTAGGGTTAGGGTTAGGGTTAGGGTTAGGGTTAGGGTTAGGGTTAGGGTTAGGGTTAGGGTTAGGGTTAGGGTTAGGGTTAGGGTTAGGGTTAGGGTTAGGGTTAGGGTTAGGGTTAGGGTTAGGGTTAGGGTTAGGGTTAGGGTTAGGGTTAGGGTTAGGGTTAGGGTTAGGGTTAGGGTTAGGGTTAGGGTTAGGGTTAGGGTTAGGGTTAGGGTTAGGGTTAGGGTTAGGGTTAGGGTTAGGGTTAGGGTTAGGGTTAGGGTTAGGGTTAGGGTTAGGGTTAGGGTTAGGGTTAGGGTTAGGGTTAGGGTTAGGGTTAGGGTTAGGGTTAGGGTTAGGGTTAGGGTTAGGGTTAGGGTTAGGGTTAGGGTTAGGGTTAGGGTTAGGGTTAGGGTTAGGGTTAGGGTTAGGGTTAGGGTTAGGGTTAGGGTTAGGGTTAGGGTTAGGGTTAGGGTTAGGGTTAGGGTTAGGGTTAGGGTTAGGGTTAGGGTTAGGGTTAGGGTTAGGGTTAGGGTTAGGGTTAGGGTTAGGGTTAGGGTTAGGGTTAGGGTTAGGGTTAGGGTTAGGGTTAGGGTTAGGGTTAGGGTTAGGGTTAGGGTTAGGGTTAGGGTTAGGGTTAGGGTTAGGGTTAGGGTTAGGGTTAGGGTTAGGGTTAGGGTTAGGGTTAGGGTTAGGGTTAGGGTTAGGGTTAGGGTTAGGGTTAGGGTTAGGGTTAGGGTTAGGGTTAGGGTTAGGGTTAGGGTTAGGGTTAGGGTTAGGGTTAGGGTTAGGGTTAGGGTTAGGGTTAGGGTTAGGGTTAGGGTTAGGGTTAGGGTTAGGGTTAGGGTTAGGGTTAGGGTTAGGGTTAGGGTTAGGGTTAGGGTTAGGGTTAGGGTTAGGGTTAGGGTTAGGGTTAGGGTTAGGGTTAGGGTTAGGGTTAGGGTTAGGGTTAGGGTTAGGGTTAGGGTTAGGGTTAGGGTTAGGGTTAGGGTTAGGGTTAGGGTTAGGGTTAGGGTTAGGGTTAGGGTTAGGGTTAGGGTTAGGGTTAGGGTTAGGGTTAGGGTTAGGGTTAGGGTTAGGGTTAGGGTTAGGGTTAGGGTTAGGGTTAGGGTTAGGGTTAGGGTTAGGGTTAGGGTTAGGGTTAGGGTTAGGGTTAGGGTTAGGGTTAGGGTTAGGGTTAGGGTTAGGGTTAGGGTTAGGGTTAGGGTTAGGGTTAGGGTTAGGGTTAGGGTTAGGGTTAGGGTTAGGGTTAGGGTTAGGGTTAGGGTTAGGGTTAGGGTTAGGGTTAGGGTTAGGGTTAGGGTTAGGGTTAGGGTTAGGGTTAGGGTTAGGGTTAGGGTTAGGGTTAGGGTTAGGGTTAGGGTTAGGGTTAGGGTTAGGGTTAGGGTTAGGGTTAGGGTTAGGGTTAGGGTTAGGGTTAGGGTTAGGGTTAGGGTTAGGGTTAGGGTTAGGGTTAGGGTTAGGGTTAGGGTTAGGGTTAGGGTTAGGGTTAGGGTTAGGGTTAGGGTTAGGGTTAGGGTTAGGGTTAGGGTTAGGGTTAGGGTTAGGGTTAGGGTTAGGGTTAGGGTTAGGGTTAGGGTTAGGGTTAGGGTTAGGGTTAGGGTTAGGGTTAGGGTTAGGGTTAGGGTTAGGGTTAGGGTTAGGGTTAGGGTTAGGGTTAGGGTTAGGGTTAGGGTTAGGGTTAGGGTTAGGGTTAGGGTTAGGGTTAGGGTTAGGGTTAGGGTTAGGGTTAGGGTTAGGGTTAGGGTTAGGGTTAGGGTTAGGGTTAGGGTTAGGGTTAGGGTTAGGGTTAGGGTTAGGGTTAGGGTTAGGGTTAGGGTTAGGGTTAGGGTTAGGGTTAGGGTTAGGGTTAGGGTTAGGGTTAGGGTTAGGGTTAGGGTTAGGGTTAGGGTTAGGGTTAGGGTTAGGGTTAGGGTTAGGGTTAGGGTTAGGGTTAGGGTTAGGGTTAGGGTTAGGGTTAGGGTTAGGGTTAGGGTTAGGGTTAGGGTTAGGGTTAGGGTTAGGGTTAGGGTTAGGGTTAGGGTTAGGGTTAGGGTTAGGGTTAGGGTTAGGGTTAGGGTTAGGGTTAGGGTTAGGGTTAGGGTTAGGGTTAGGGTTAGGGTTAGGGTTAGGGTTAGGGTTAGGGTTAGGGTTAGGGTTAGGGTTAGGGTTAGGGTTAGGGTTAGGGTTAGGGTTAGGGTTAGGGTTAGGGTTAGGGTTAGGGTTAGGGTTAGGGTTAGGGTTAGGGTTAGGGTTAGGGTTAGGGTTAGGGTTAGGGTTAGGGTTAGGGTTAGGGTTAGGGTTAGGGTTAGGGTTAGGGTTAGGGTTAGGGTTAGGGTTAGGGTTAGGGTTAGGGTTAGGGTTAGGGTTAGGGTTAGGGTTAGGGTTAGGGTTAGGGTTAGGGTTAGGGTTAGGGTTAGGGTTAGGGTTAGGGTTAGGGTTAGGGTTAGGGTTAGGGTTAGGGTTAGGGTTAGGGTTAGGGTTAGGGTTAGGGTTAGGGTTAGGGTTAGGGTTAGGGTTAGGGTTAGGGTTAGGGTTAGGGTTAGGGTTAGGGTTAGGGTTAGGGTTAGGGTTAGGGTTAGGGTTAGGGTTAGGGTTAGGGTTAGGGTTAGGGTTAGGGTTAGGGTTAGGGTTAGGGTTAGGGTTAGGGTTAGGGTTAGGGTTAGGGTTAGGGTTAGGGTTAGGGTTAGGGTTAGGGTTAGGGTTAGGGTTAGGGTTAGGGTTAGGGTTAGGGTTAGGGTTAGGGTTAGGGTTAGGGTTAGGGTTAGGGTTAGGGTTAGGGTTAGGGTTAGGGTTAGGGTTAGGGTTAGGGTTAGGGTTAGGGTTAGGGTTAGGGTTAGGGTTAGGGTTAGGGTTAGGGTTAGGGTTAGGGTTAGGGTTAGGGTTAGGGTTAGGGTTAGGGTTAGGGTTAGGGTTAGGGTTAGGGTTAGGGTTAGGGTTAGGGTTAGGGTTAGGGTTAGGGTTAGGGTTAGGGTTAGGGTTAGGGTTAGGGTTAGGGTTAGGGTTAGGGTTAGGGTTAGGGTTAGGGTTAGGGTTAGGGTTAGGGTTAGGGTTAGGGTTAGGGTTAGGGTTAGGGTTAGGGTTAGGGTTAGGGTTAGGGTTAGGGTTAGGGTTAGGGTTAGGGTTAGGGTTAGGGTTAGGGTTAGGGTTAGGGTTAGGGTTAGGGTTAGGGTTAGGGTTAGGGTTAGGGTTAGGGTTAGGGTTAGGGTTAGGGTTAGGGTTAGGGTTAGGGTTAGGGTTAGGGTTAGGGTTAGGGTTAGGGTTAGGGTTAGGGTTAGGGTTAGGGTTAGGGTTAGGGTTAGGGTTAGGGTTAGGGTTAGGGTTAGGGTTAGGGTTAGGGTTAGGGTTAGGGTTAGGGTTAGGGTTAGGGTTAGGGTTAGGGTTAGGGTTAGGGTTAGGGTTAGGGTTAGGGTTAGGGTTAGGGTTAGGGTTAGGGTTAGGGTTAGGGTTAGGGTTAGGGTTAGGGTTAGGGTTAGGGTTAGGGTTAGGGTTAGGGTTAGGGTTAGGGTTAGGGTTAGGGTTAGGGTTAGGGTATAGGGTTAGGGTTAGGGTTAGGGTTAGGGTTAGGGTTAGGGTTAGGGTTAGGGTTAGGGTTAGGGTTAGGGTTAGGGTTAGGGTTAGGGTTAGGGTTAGGGTTAGGGTTAGGGTTAGGGTTAGGGTTAGGGTTAGGGTTAGGGTTAGGGTAGGGTTAGGGTTAGGGTTAGGGTTAGGGTTAGGGTTAGGGTTAGGGTTAGGGTTAGGGTTAGGGTTAGGGTTAGGGTTAGGGTTAGGGTTAGGGTTAGGGTTAGGGTTAGGGTTAGGGTTAGGGTTAGGGTTAGGGTTAGGGTTAGGGTTAGGGTTAGGGTTAGGGTTAGGGTTAGGGTTAGGGTTAGGGTTAGGGTTAGGGTTAGGGTTAGGGTTAGGGTTAGGGTTAGGGTTAGGGTTAGGGTTAGGGTTAGGGTTAGGGTTAGGGTTAGGGTTAGGGTTAGGGTTAGGGTTAGGGTTAGGGTTAGGGTTAGGGTTAGGGTTAGGGTTAGGGTTAGGGTTAGGGTTAGGGTTAGGGTTAGGGTTAGGGTTAGGGTTAGGGTTAGGGTTAGGGTTAGGGTTAGGGTTAGGGTTAGGGTTAGGGTTAGGGTTAGGGTTAGGGTTAGGGTTAGGGTTAGGGTTAGGGTTAGGGTTAGGGTTAGGGTTAGGGTTAGGGTTAGGGTTAGGGTTAGGGTTAGGGTTAGGGTTAGGGTTAGGGTTAGGGTTAGGGTTAGGGTTAGGGTTAGGGTTAGGGTTAGGGTTAGGGTTAGGGTTAGGGTTAGGGTTAGGGTTAGGGTTAGGGTTAGGGTTAGGGTTAGGGTTAGGGTTAGGGTTAGGGTTAGGGTTAGGGTTAGGGTTAGGGTTAGGGTTAGGGTTAGGGTTAGGGTTAGGGTTAGGGTTAGGGTTAGGGTTAGGGTTAGGGTTAGGGTTAGGGTTAGGGTTAGGGTTAGGGTTAGGGTTAGGGTTAGGGTTAGGGTTAGGGTTAGGGTTAGGGTTAGGGTTAGGGTTAGGGTTAGGGTTAGGGTTAGGGTTAGGGTTAGGGTTAGGGTTAGGGTTAGGGTTAGGGTTAGGGTTAGGGTTAGGGTTAGGGTTAGGGTTAGGGTTAGGGTTAGGGTTAGGGTTAGGGTTAGGGTTAGGGTTAGGGTTAGGGTTAGGGTTAGGGTTAGGGTTAGGGTTAGGGTTAGGGTTAGGGTTAGGGTTAGGGTTAGGGTTAGGGTTAGGGTTAGGGTTAGGGTTAGGGTTAGGGTTAGGGTTAGGGTTAGGGTTAGGGTTAGGGTTAGGGTTAGGGTTAGGGTTAGGGTTAGGGTTAGGGTTAGGGTTAGGGTTAGGGTTAGGGTTAGGGTTAGGGTTAGGGTTAGGGTTAGGGTTAGGGTTAGGGTTAGGGTTAGGGTTAGGGTTAGGGTTAGGGTTAGGGTTAGGGTTAGGGTTAGGGTTAGGGTTAGGGTTAGGGTTAGGGTTAGGGTTAGGGTTAGGGTTAGGGTTAGGGTTAGGGTTAGGGTTAGGGTTAGGGTTAGGGTTAGGGTTAGGGTTAGGGTTAGGGTTAGGGTTAGGGTTAGGGTTAGGGTTAGGGTTAGGGTTAGGGTTAGGGTTAGGGTTAGGGTTAGGGTTAGGGTTAGGGTTAGGGTTAGGGTTAGGGTTAGGGTTAGGGTTAGGGTTAGGGTTAGGGTTAGGGTTAGGGTTAGGGTTAGGGTTAGGGTTAGGGTTAGGGTTAGGGTTAGGGTTAGGGTTAGGGTTAGGGTTAGGGTTAGGGTTAGGGTTAGGGTTAGGGTTAGGGTTAGGGTTAGGGTTAGGGTTAGGGTTAGGGTTAGGGTTAGGGTTAGGGTTAGGGTTAGGGTTAGGGTTAGGGTTAGGGTTAGGGTTAGGGTTAGGGTTAGGGTTAGGGTTAGGGTTAGGGTTAGGGTTAGGGTTAGGGTTAGGGTTAGGGTTAGGGTTAGGGTTAGGGTTAGGGTTAGGGTTAGGGTTAGGGTTAGGGTTAGGGTTAGGGTTAGGGTTAGGGTTAGGGTTAGGGTTAGGGTTAGGGTTAGGGTTAGGGTTAGGGTTAGGGTTAGGGTTAGGGTTAGGGTTAGGGTTAGGGTTAGGGTTAGGGTTAGGGTTAGGGTTAGGGTTAGGGTTAGGGTTAGGGTTAGGGTTAGGGTTAGGGTTAGGGTTAGGGTTAGGGTTAGGGTTAGGGTTAGGGTTAGGGTTAGGGTTAGGGTTAGGGTTAGGGTTAGGGTTAGGGTTAGGGTTAGGGTTAGGGTTAGGGTTAGGGTTAGGGTTAGGGTTAGGGTTAGGGTTAGGGTTAGGGTTAGGGTTAGGGTTAGGGTTAGGGTTAGGGTTAGGGTTAGGGTTAGGGTTAGGGTTAGGGTTAGGGTTAGGGTTAGGGTTAGGGTTAGGGTTAGGGTTAGGGTTAGGGTTAGGGTTAGGGTTAGGGTTAGGGTTAGGGTTAGGGTTAGGGTTAGGGTTAGGGTTAGGGTTAGGGTTAGGGTTAGGGTTAGGGTTAGGGTTAGGGTTAGGGTTAGGGTTAGGGTTAGGGTTAGGGTTAGGGTTAGGGTTAGGGTTAGGGTTAGGGTTAGGGTTAGGGTTAGGGTTAGGGTTAGGGTTAGGGTTAGGGTTAGGGTTAGGGTTAGGGTTAGGGTTAGGGTTAGGGTTAGGGTTAGGGTTAGGGTTAGGGTTAGGGTTAGGGTTAGGGTTAGGGTTAGGGTTAGGGTTAGGGTTAGGGTTAGGGTTAGGGTTAGGGTTAGGGTTAGGGTTAGGGTTAGGGTTAGGGTTAGGGTTAGGGTTAGGGTTAGGGTTAGGGTTAGGGTTAGGGTTAGGGTTAGGGTTAGGGTTAGGGTTAGGGTTAGGGTTAGGGTTAGGGTTAGGGTTA